>NC_067398.1:705152431-705194931 GCF_016432865.1 Antechinus flavipes | reverse complement strand
TTCTTGGCAAGGATGTGGTTTGCCATTTGCCTCTCCAGTAGATTGAAGCAAGGAGAGGTTAAGTAACTTGCTCAGGGTCACACAACTAGTAAGTGTCAGAGGCTGGATTTGAACTCAAGTCTTCCTGACAAATAAGGAGACAAGTCCCAAATTAACTGTCAGAATCAACTAGTGGAAAACAACATCCATATCAACAACATCATCAATAACAACATCACCAACAACAACAACCTCACCAATAATGTCAAAATCATCAATTATATCCACAATCACAGTATCAATATCAACAACATCATCAGCAACAGCATATCAACATCAACAACAATAAAATCAACGTCATCGGCAACAACATTAACAAGAACATCAGTCGTAAGAACTGATATTTATGGGAATGGATGTAAAAACATTTATTAAGTGCTTGCTGTATGTCAAGCACTGTGCTGTGAAATATATAGAAAAAGCAAGACAATTAAAATTTATTTTTACATAAAAATCTTTATTTGTTTTTATTTAAAAAATAAATTTATTTATTTTTTTAAATAAAAAATTTTACAAACAAATAAAGCAAGACAATCCTTGTCCACAGAGAGCTTGTATTCTAATAAGAGACCATGCACCTGAAGGACTGTTGGCCAAGGAGCAAGTAGAGTCCGTCACAGGGATGGTGAGTGGAACTATTGTAGTTTACATTGATGTGCTCCTTCCAGCAGCAGCGGTAGTGAAGATTTGATTGCTGTCATCAGAGCAGAAGGAGATATGGAAGCAGAGAAGAGACAGTAAGTTCAGTCAGATGACTAGTTGGTTTATCACTGGATTGTGAAGCATGGTCTGGGGCTGGCTAGATTTATATAGAGGGCTAACTTAGTTTGCACTCACTTGGTACTCAATGGAGCTGGCCAGCCCCAAGGCAAGATGGTGGACTCGAGCTTTTCGAGCTACTCTATGAGCTCTGTCCTTTTCAATTCATCCTCCACATGGCTGTCAAATTAATATTCATGGGTTTTATTAAAATATATACCAGGGACAGGATTGAGCAGTCTCTAAATGGCCCCAAGCAGTCATAGCTACACCGGATGGTTCCTACTCCAGTCCAATTTCCTAGGCTCTAGGAATGGAATGGCTAGAGTTTATGACTTGGTCCACATCATACAGCTAAGATTACCTTTGACTCCAAGTCTTGCTGATTTCAAGTCTGGAAATCTACCTAGTATGCAAGTAAATGCTTCTGGGGTCAGAAAGATTCATGTCTGATTTGTGATCCTTAGCCTCAGTTTACTCAACTGTAGTAATAATAAACCAACTAGCATTTATAAAGCACTTAATACATCTTATCACATTTTATCCCATTTCTAAGATGTGGGAGCTATTATTTCTCATTTTCAGATGAGGAAAATGAGGCTGAGGGATCACTTGCTTGGGATTATATAATAAGTGTCTAAGGATGGATTTGAACTCAAGGTTCCATAACTAGGAACCCAGTTCTCCATCCACTGTCTACTATAAGCACTATATTTGGAGTTGTTGTTTGTCCTTCATTCTCAAAGAGGACCATGACCTCATGATGCCATGACAGGAAAGTGAATTGGATTTAAGGGGGAAGGATACCTGCCTCACTTTCCCCTCCAGAGCCATCTGAGTCCAGTGGGCAGATATAGATCAGGAATACTAGAAATGGTCCTGGATAGAATGGGAGACTGCGGCCTTTTTAAATTAAGAGTGCCGTGAGTGGAATTGAAATTCAAATCCAGCCTTAGACACTTACTAGCTGTGTGATCTTGACAAATTCCTTGACCTCTCTCAGTCTCAGTTTCATCATCTGTAAAAGGGGTACAATGACAGCATCTGTTTCTCAAAGTCATTGTGAGGATCGAATGAGATAATATTTGTAAAATGTTTTGCCAACGTTAAAGCATTATGAAAACACACAATATGACAGAACCAAGGGCGGCTGGTTTGTACAGTGGATAGAGCAACTGACCTGGGGTCAGGAAGAACAGAATTCAAAACTGCCCCCAGACACTTACTAACTGTGTGACGATGTAAGTCACTTAATCCTATAAACCTCAATTTCTTCATCTGGAAAATGTGCTGGAGAGGACATGGTAAACCACTCTAGTTTCTCTGCCAAGAAAACCCCAAATGGGGTCATGAAAAGTCAGACATGACTGAACAACAACAGAAACAGTTCTGGTACCAAAGGCAGAGGAGCTGGGTTCCATTCTACCACTAAAGCTCACTGCCTGGAGTCCCAGAAAATCACTTAACTTCCCTGTCCTCAGTTTCTTCATCTGTAAAATGAGAAAATTGCGTTCAGAGGCTTGTAGGATCCATCCCTGCTGGAGATCTGAGATCTATAACCTGCAATACCTGCCATTCACGGATGTCAGGCTAAAATGAGACAAGGAAAGCACATTGTGACACTAATCGATACAATGTACAATAACGTACAACATAGATACAATGTATCTAAATGCCAGCTCTTGCTATTTCTGTGATCTTCCCCTGTATGGGACTCAGTTTCTTCATCTGTACAATGGGGGTCGTGGATTACATGATCTCTAAAGTCCCTTTTAGATTCAAGTCTATATTTCTCCTCAATTTACCCTCTCTCTAACTTGTTTGTATGTAGCTTGGCACATTGTCTCTCCCACGAGCCCTCTGTTGCCTTTCTTTCTGTCCCCAGAATTCAGCACAGGGCCTGGCCCATAGTAGGCTCTTTATAAACATGCTTGTTGATTGATTGCCAGGTTACTCCAGTTCCAGTTATCTTAAGCAGGTAAGCCACCCTCCTTACAGTCTCCCCTCTATCTCTAGGAATACTAAGCTGTTGGCAGGCTTGGGACAGTGTTATTATGAACACGTGGGTGGGAACATAAAATATAAGGAGCTCGGAGCCCTCAAGGCTGTAATTTTGGTACTTAATGTTGGTTCACAGAAGAATATCGACGTTACCCAGGATAATGTGATATATGCCAGGGGAGGGATTGAATGCTAACCAGACACGGCCCATGTTATTGCAGAATCTAGATAGATGGGAGAAGACCCATTGGACGATGCTCATCCCTTCCCTTCATTTGTATACAGGCAGTACAGACAATGGATGATGTCTCTACGCTAGGATCTCTGGTTAGTTGGCTCGGGGTCTTAGAACACTTTGGAGATGAGGCTGAGGAGAGGAGAGAGGGAGGGTGGGAAGAAAGGAAAGAAGGAAAAGAGAGAGGAAGGGAGGGAGAGGAGGAAGGGAGGAAGAAAGAAGGGAATGAAAAGAGGCAAGGAAGGGAGGAGTGAGGGGAAAAGGGAAGGAAGGAGAGAGATAGGGAGTGAATAAAAGGAGGGAGGGAAGAGAGGAAGGAAGAGAGGAATGAGGAAAAGAGGGAAGGAAGGAGAAAGATGGGGAGTGAATAAAAGGAGGGAGGAAGAAAGGAAGGAAAAGAAAGGGAGATAGAGTAGCAAGGCAAGAAGAAAAGGAGAGAGGGAGGGATGGAGGAAAGAAAGGAGGGTGGAGAGAAAAGGGAGGAAGGAGAGGTGAGAAGAAAGAAAAGAAGGAAGGAAAATGGGAAGAAAAAAGAAAGAATGAAAAAAGGAAGAAAGGAAGGAGGAAAGAAATGAAGGGAGAAGAAAGGTAGGGGGAAAGAAAGGAAGGAAGGAAAAAAGGAAGAAAAGAAGGTAAGAAGGGAGAGAGGGAGCAAGGGAGGAAGGGAAGAAACATTTAGAAAGTGCTAGGCATCATGTTAAATGCTCTATAAATATTATCTCATTTGATCTTCACAATGCCATGGGAGGTAACAACTATATCCCCATTTTATATTTGAGAAAACTTATATAGTTAAGTGAAATAACTTGCAAGGGTCAGCCAGCTAATAAGTATCTGAGGCTGGATTTGAACTGAGGTTTCTGACTCCAGGTCCACTTTGGTACCCAACTACTTCTATGACTGAAGTGATAAATTCAACCCCGTAGTTCACCCCACCCCATCCCATCCCCTCTCAGTTGGTCAAGGTGCTTTACTGAGTCACAGACTTCATCTTAAGACTGACTTCAGTCTTTCTCAAGATTTTTCCCTCTGCTCCTCTCTCCCCCCATGATCTAGCTGCCCTGCCTTTTTTTTTACTCTTCCTCATATACTACACTCTCTTTAGCCTTTACACCAGTGGTACTCCATGCTTGAAATAGTCTCCTTCCTCCCTTCTGCCTCCTTGATTTCCTGGCTGCTTTCAAGAGTCAGCTCAAATTTTATCTCCTGCAGAATCCATCCCTTTCCCCACAAATCTTCTCTTTGACATTACCTTCCATTTCCATACACGGGTATTTCTTTGCACATTGTCTCCCCATTAGGATGTAAGCTCTTTGAGGGCACCAAATTTACACCCAATAGGGGTTTACTTAATGCTTGTGGATTGATGCTGGACATACTTCAATTATTTATCTGGACCATGCTCTCTGGTGGATTATTTAAAAAGGACCTAGGAGTCTAGTTCAAACCAATCCCTCCATCCAAAAAGAGCAGGAAACGTTGTCCATAAGTATGAACTAACTTACATAAGGACACTCACATCAAAGGTAGCAGAGATGGGGGTTCTAACCCAGGTCTTCTGGCTGCTCATGGAAGAGAAGCTCTTACAGAAATGATTTCAGACAAAATGTGATGGTAGAAAAGACAATTGATCTGTGTTTAGATGGTCAATTGAAATGTTTTCAAGTGAGTGCTAAGGATTCAGCACCAGGATAGCTCCTGGCATGGAATACAAATTGGTGTTTACTTGGAATCTTTGTCTTCAGTAAGGATGTAAGCTCCTAGATGCCAGGGACTCTTTTGCTTTGTTGGAATATATTTAATGCCTGGCCTATTAGGTGGTTAGGGAATGTTTGTTGATTGACTAAAGTAGATGATCTATTTTGTGGCTTCAAGAAACTTAATAATATTGGGATAATTGGCCATCCCTTCTGGGGAGCATGTCTGGGGTTGGCTTCCTTCTTATGCCACGTGTGTCCTGCATCCCTTTGAGTGACTCATGTGTTCTCTCTGAAGCTGGGTCCATTCCAGGAAACCCTTCTGCTCTGGTCTCTTTAAGTGAGCCTTTGAAAAAGGCCTTAGATTGTCCACCCAGTTGCACTGTTTGGACTTTCACCTTGTGTTCAGGAACATCTACATCAGAGAATTCAGTTTCCTTCCAGGTTGCATCATCCTTAGTATTCACACTTCCTTGGTACCCAAAGTACCTTCTACTCTCCTCTGATTGGGCGGGATTGGAGGATGGGGTAAAGAACCCCTCCCAAAGCCTCCATTTAAAGAGGGTGCTTGGGTCATCTATCACTTGCCTAGGGTTACACAACCACTAAGTGCCTGAGGCTAGATTTGAACTCAGATCTTCTTAACTCTAGACTCAGTAGTCTATACATTTTGGCACTCCCAAATGCCTTTTAAGTTCCGGAAGTCCTCCTTTTAGATAGATACAGGGACAGTACACTTGTGATTTTATTGGGGAACTCTCTAGTGAGCTTCTGCTAATGCAGGTCAGAATTTTTTGCTAATTAATAGTCTTAGAAAGTTGTCTAGAGAACTGCAAAGTTAAATGACTTGGCTAGGGTTACACAATTAAGCGCACATCATCCATCAGGTCACACAGGCACAATACTTGGCCCATAGTGAGCATTTAATAAATGCTTGTTACTTGATTAAATAGCTAGCCAACATGGTGAATAAAGGAATGGAGATGAGTCAGGAAGATCTGAATTCAAATCCTACCTCATATACTCAGCAGCTGAGTAACTCTAGTCAAATCACTTTCCTGAGTCTCGATTTCCTCATCTGTAAAGTGGGGATAATCACAATATCTATTTCCTATGATTGTTGTGAGATCATATGAGATAATATGTACAAAAACCTTTATGTACAATATAAAATGGTAGCTGTTACCATTATAGATTAGCCAAGCTCGGGGGTTCCTGGCTTCGACTTCAATCAAATGTCACTCTTCATGGTTCTAAGTGGTGTTTGTAAAGTACCACAGCTTGACGTTCTCGGTGTTTCTGCCAATCGAGCCGTCCCAGAGTCCCCAAGTGCAAAGAGAGAAATGGATTTGGAAAGGTTGTTACTAATTAAAAGTAGTGCCTGCTCCAGATTCCCCAGCCTAGCGGGAAGTGGCCCACCTGGGACGAGAGCCGAGCTGGCACCAGGGCAGGCTCTGCCTGGTTCTAAACTGCGTGTTCATCAAAGAACGGGCTCTTTCCTAAAATCAATGGGACACTCACCAGAGGCTTTTCTCCTTGTCCTTTCCCTCCTCAGGGGTGTGTGGGAAATCGGTGGGTGTGCATAACCCCTAGAAACTGAGTCAACAACTTAGAAGAGTCTCTCCCTTTGAAGGGAGACTTCTATTTAGGGTGAGTTTTACCAGGTGGGACCAGCTCCCGGAGGTGCCTGATGGGCAAGTGGGGGTGGAGCCTGACTTCATCCTGTTCAAAGTCAACGTTTTCATTCTAACAACTCTTTTTTGAGTTGCGGGGGGTGAGTGCCAGGCCTCCCTTGGCAAGGAGCGGATCGGTGGAGTTTTGTTTTTGTAAATCTCGGTAACATCTGTTTCCATCTATTACTGGGTCTAAATGTTTCAGGCAGCCATCAATATTGACAGAAGACATGCCATTTGCAGCGTTGGGAACATTGTTGTAAAATGGGAGCTGAAAGATCTAATTAGGATTACTTCTCGGCATCCCCTGGCAGGACCAATTATTTTGCTTTGAGTTATATGAATATGGATAAATAAAATAAGGGGATGATAGGCGATGGATTTTGAGGATGAAGCTGCTTTCTCTCTCTCCCCCTTTCTCTTACCTCCTCCTCTCCTCCCCTTCCTCCCTTTCTCTCTCCTCCCTCCCTCTTTCCTTTCCCTCTTCTCCCTTAACCTCCTCCTTCCCCCTCCCTTCCTTTCCCTTCTTTCCCTTCCTTCCCTTCCTTAGCACAGTTTCCTTTTTGATAAAATTCGATGGCTAGTCTAGATGGTCCATGATCTCCTTTCTATCACCCTTTTCTAATTATCCAATTGTTCCCTTTCAATCTCCTTTGTATTTTACTACTCTGTTAATTATGTGTATTTATTCTCCATTTTTTCCATCACTGTGTGTACTTGTATATAAATATTTACAATACATATGTATGTCAGATATATACGAATACACACATATACATTCACATGCAAGTACATATGTAGCATATAGAAGTATGTACATATATATATGTATTATATATATGATACTTGCTCCTTTCTAACTCTAAATCTCTGATCATAGAGTTGAATGAAAAGAATAAACTTCAAACCCGTGCCCCTATGGATGCCCCATGCCCAAACATTTTCATTGATTCTACAATATTCCAGTATGTTTTCATGGAACTTTAATGAGATTTGGTTACTACCATATTTCAAACGATTAATGGCTCTAGTCTTTCTCTATTGCTTAACATCTCCTTCTCCACCCCTGCCTTCACACATTTGAAGGGGATTGTTAGAGTTCAAAGCATTATAGATTTAAAGTGAGAGGGGGCTTTGAAATTTATCCAGTGCCATCTTCTCTGTTTATAGATGAAGATAGTGATGAAGAAATTTTATAAATTTCTCCAAAAATTACAGGGTAAGGAGTAGCTAGATGATGCAGTAGATAGAGTACCAAGCTGAAATCAGGAGGATCTGAGTTCAAATCTCGCCTCAGACACTTAATTCTTGCTAGCTGTATGATCCTGGGCAAGTCACTCAACCTCAATTGCCTTGCAAAAACAACCAAACAAAAATTACAGGAAAGTATCAGAGATGTGATTTGAACCTGAAGCTTCTCATTAAGAGAGCTTTTTCAACTTTTCCCTCAAAAGTGCTTTTTTATTTACTAACTGTATGAATGGACAAATCCCATAACATCTAAGACTCAGTTTCCTCATCTATATAAAAGGGATCATAGTCTTTACCTCAGAAGGAGCTGGTAAGAGTCAAAGGGGATAGTATATGCAAAAGCCTTGGTAAAAATCCACGGAAATTCCAGCAGCTTTTTATCACTTTTTGGCCGATCTGCCCGAGATACAAATCGGACCAAAAGAAACGTGGAGTCTCAGCTGAGTTCACTCCCCCAAGTGACAGTCTGCTTAGTGTCCCATTTATCACATTTTTTTTTTCCTGATGGAACTAACTGTCCCTTGTAACATCTGGCAGAGTAAGCATGTAATACAAATTGGAATATGTCAAGTACAGAAGAGTACAGAATGCTACAAAATCAGAGGGAGGAGAGACAGACGACCTTGAGTAAATGTGTATCTATAATGCCAGCTTTGGAATCATTTCATCCTCAGAAACATGGTGGAGTTTGGCTAGAGGATCTTGGAATCACAGAACGTCAAAGCTGGAAAGGCCCTCAGTGTCCATAGACTCCAGTTCCCCCATCTATGACAAGCCCACTAAGGAGTCATCCAGCCTCTGCTTATAAATCTCCAGTGAGGGGAATTCACTTTCTCCCAAGGCAGCCCCTGTCTCTTCCACACAGCTCTTCTGGAGGCTGCAGTCCAGACAGTTTGTCTTCTCTGTTTCTCACAAATGAGGCTCTGTTTTCCATCTCCATGCTTTTACACTGGCCACCCGCCATGCCTGGAATTCACTCCCTCATTATCTCTGCTTGTAGACCCCCCCACCTCTACTTTCAGAACTTAATCAGGCATTACCTTTTACACAAAATGTTTTCTAATCATCCATTGTTCCCTCTCAAACTCCTTGTATTTTACTACTCTGTTAATTATTTGTATTTATTCTCTTTCTATTTTTTGTCACTGTGTGTACTTGTACATAAATAGTTATAATACATATATATGTATATATCTATACAAATACATATGTATGCATACACACATATATACACATACCCACACATACACACCCAAATACATATGTAGCATATATGTGTGTGTACATATATATGTGTATTATATATATAATACTAGACAGTTTTGGCTACAAACAGCTGGCTTATTCATTTATTAAAAAGTCTATAGCAAAGTGAGACCTTCAATGTAATGGATATATACATATATAAACATACACATATACATATACATGTACATATGTATGCATGTGTGTATGTATCTCAGTTAGCAGTGGATAAAGCACTGACCTAGAGTCAGGAAAGCTAAGGTTCAAATATGATTTCAGACACTTTGTAGCTGTGTGATTCTGCACGAATCCCTTAATCCTATTTGCCTCAGTTTCCTCATCTGTACAATGAGCTGGAGAAGGAAATGGCAAACCTTCAATAGCTTTGCCATGAAAACTCCAAATAAGGTCATGGAGAGTCAGATGCTATGAACAATAGCTGTACGTACACACACATATAACTACATATGCATACATACACATACATGCATGTATATATACATATGTGTGTGCACGTATAATGGAGGAGTTCTCTCCTCCATTAGAATGGGAATTTCTTGTGTTTGTAATCCAATTCTTGATAAATTATTACTAATTGATTGTATCTCCAGCACCTAGTTTACTGCCTGGCACATGGTAAGTCTTTAATAACTGCTTGTTGATTCATTGGTATTCCTAGATCTCAAAGCCTTTAACCATCTTGGATTTCTTTTAAATTCCTCTTCCCCATCAGAGTCAGCATTCTATTAAGATATGTTTATTCCATTGGAAGTCTCACTTTGCTATAGACTCTTCAATGGTTGAATATATCAAATGTGTGCAAGCAAAACTGATTGATTGGTATCATTCCTGGGGAAAAAATAATGAAGCCAGAAATATTTGTGTTTATTCTGTTCTGATTTCCCATTGTCTAAATCTTTGCTCTCATTTGGTTTTCAACTTCTTGGCAGGTTGAAAAATTCATCTTATAAAACCATTTAAGAAGTTCTTGAAAAAGATCTGGGTTTTTTGGTGGACTACAACATAAATCAAAGATATGGAACAGACATCAATCAAACTTTTACAGTCTTAGGCTGCATTAAGGAAGGCATAGCATTAGGGAGGTGATAATTCTGCTATCTACTATGGTTAGATTATGTTAGAACACTTTCCTCAAAATGCTTGTGGCAGCCCTTTTTGTAGTGGCTAGAAACTGGAAACCGAATGGATGCCCATCAGTTGAGGAATGCATGAATAAATTGTGGTATATGAACGTTATGAAATATTATTGTTCTGTAAGAAACGACCAACAGGAGGATTTCAGAGAGGCCTGGAGAGACTTACATGAATGGATGCAAAGTGAAATGAGCAGAACCAGGAGATCTTTATACATGGCAACAACAAGATTATTTGATGATCAATTCTGATGGATGTGGCTCTTTTCAACAATGAGATGATTCAGGCCAATTCCAATTGCTCAGTGATGAAGAGAGCCATCTATACCCAGAGAGAGAACTGTGGGAACTGAATGTGAACTACAACATAGCATTTTTGCTCTTTCTGTTGATATCTGCTTGCATTTTGTTTTTCTTCTGGGTTTTTTCCTAGATCCGATTTTTCTTGTGCAGCAAGATAACTGTATAAATATGTATACATATATTGTATTTAACATATACTTTAACATATTTAACATGTATTGGTCTACCTGCCATCTAGGAGAGAGAGTGGAGGGAAGGAGAGAAAATTTGGAACAGAAAGTTTTGCAAGGGTCAATGCTGAAAAATTACTCATGCATATGTTGTGTAAATAAAAAGCTTAAAAAAAACACTTTGCTCAATCCTGGACATCTTTTTTTAATAGAAAAATATTTGTAAATTGGAAAGTGATCAGAGAAGGACCACCATGATAGTGAAGAGCCTTGAGATTATGTCCTATGTAGATCAATTGAAGGACCTGGAGTGTTTAGCCCAAAGAAGTCTTATTCTGGAATATATTAGTGGTATTCATGTAATCAAATTCTGCTGGTAGAAGAGAGAGTAGACTTGGACAGAAATAGGAGCAGTGGAGAGATGTTCTAAAGAGATGAATTTATTCTTGATGAAAGGAAAGATTTCCTGATTTTTAGGTCTATCTAAGTGGAATGGCTTCCTTGGTGCATAATAAGTTCTTTCTTTTTGGAGGTCTTCCAATGGAAACTGAATGAGCACTTCTTATAGAAGTGTATACTAATTCAGTTATAGATTGGACTAACCATCCCCTTGAGTCCCCTTTTATTCTGACTTCCTCGAGTTTTGAAGAATTAGAAGATTTTAGAGATTATGTAATCCAATCTTCTTTTTTAGCATGAGGAAACAGGCTGGGAAATTGTTCAGGGTTCCATAAAAAGTCAGTAGCAGAACTGAGATTTAACCACAGATACTGTAGCTTTTCTCTTTCCAATCAATGCCAGAACTCTTGAGTTACAAATTTAATCTATTTCCCTTCCAAAAGGGTATTTGCTCCCCTTATACTCCCTCCCTGATCTAAGCATAAACTCCAACCCCATCCAACCAAAATGGCTCCCCAAATAATGTCACTGATGGGAGAATAGTAGGTACCAGTGGCTGAAAGCTCTTTTGGGCTTGGATAGCCTCCATTTTCACCCCTCCAGTGACACCAATTCAGGTGACCATTGAGTACCCCTAGAGGAACATTAGATGTGTCTGGGAGGGTGGAGCATTGCTTACTGGGCAAGCGTGACTGGATGGAATTGTTCTCTCTTGCTCAGCATGGGGGTTTTAAAAATAGAATGCTCCCCACTGCACGTTGGAGCGGCCCCCGCGGAGGGTGTGTGGTCATGCAAAAGGCCCATGTCTTTACCCATAAGAATGCCTTTCTCTTGTTAAAATTCTGTGCATCGGTTTCTCCTATTAAAGTTGATATTAAGCCATAAAGCGTAATATGTTATGACACCGTAAAATGCAGCATAATTGCTCTAAAACCATAAAATGTAATGTAACGGGCCCAGTGGCCATTATCTCTCTTCGCAGAGGTCCACGCAGGCCGAAACAGCAATCTCCCATGCTGCGTCTGGACAAGCACGCGCTCTGTAGCTGTGTTCCTCCCGAGAAAGTGAGACTGGTCCACTCCATTGAACACGTCTACGTGCCCTCCTTGTCCCTAACAAAAACATTTTATAGATACGCATCTGAGCCCCAGTCTACATCACGCTGAGAAATCCAGGCACGTATATAAATTCAACCCACTTTATTAAGTACTTACCGTGTGTCAGGCACCATGCTAAGGAAATACAAGAATTTCTCAGATTAGTATATATGTGATAATTTGAGGAAGGAAAGTGTGAATAACTGGGTGAAGCAGGTAAAATTACCTACACAAAACGAGGCAGACAAACATAGGAGACATCATGGACTAATGGGAAAATCACGGACCTGGAGAGCGATGGGTTCAAAACCTGGCTTTCGTTGTTACTGCCCAGGTGACTACAGGCAGGTCATTGACCCTTTTTTAGCATCAGTTTCCCTTAGAAGGTCTTATGTAAGTTGATTCTTGAGAGAGATGAGGGATTCTAAATAATAAAGATGAGGAGAAGCTTGTTCCAGGTATGGGGGCCAACTAGTGGTGACTTCAAACTGAGCACACAGGATGTCACACACTGTCAGTCATCATCACCACTGATACTGTAGAGTTTTAACGGCTGAAATACAATAACCTTATTTGAACCTCATAATAATCTTCTATGATAGAGGTGTTTAACTTGGGATCTGAGATTTATTTTTCTTTTTTTTTAATAGCTTTTTATTAGATTTAAAAAAATATTTTCAAGACTATTACAGTTTCATTGGTTTTCATTGTAATCTTCTGTGTGCCTCAGTTTCCTTGTCTGTAAAATGGAGATAAAAATACCATTTACCTCCCAGAGTGGTTGTGAAGATAACATGAGCTAACATTTGTAAAGTGATTAGTAAACTTTAAGCACCCCCCACACAGTATTCCAAAAGTCTTAATGCAGTTTTAAGTTATTAAAATTTAAAGTTATTAAAGCCCAAGTCTGGGCTAAGATTTTTTGGATACTCTGTACACTTATATATGTATGTGAGTATACAGTATGGTATCAGGGAAGGAAAATTGAACTTGGAGTAATGAAAGGCCTGAGTATTTACATTATTTATTTCTGTTAGTCATTAGTTTTGTCGTCACTTAAATTCTCTGACTCTCAGTTTCTGCATCTATATAATGGGCATGGTGTTATCTGAAATATTTATTTCAGAGAGCAGGGGGGTTTAACCGTGTTTGTTTATCATGGAGCTCTCTGTTCATTTATAGACCTCTTCTCTGATCATTGTATGCAATGATGACAACAACGATAGCTTCAAGGTTTGCAGAAGGAGAAGAAGAGAGGAAAGGGGAGAAAGGAAAGGGAAGAAGAGAAGAAAGAAAAGAGAAGAGAAAAAGAGACAAGAGGAGGAAAAAAGAAAAGAGGAGAGAAGAGAGATGAAAGAAGAAAAGTGGGAGAGAAGGATTGAGAGAGAGAAGAGATACAGAGAGATATAAGGGAGAGATAAGGGGGGGGAGAGAGAGAGAGAAGAGAGAGAGAGAGAGAGAGAGAAGAGAGAGAGAAGAGAGAGAGAGAGAGAGAGAGAGGAGAGAGAGAGAGAGAAGAGAGAGAGAGAGAGAGAGAGAGAGAGAAGGAGGAGAAGAAGAAAGAAGAAGGAGGAGGAGGAGAAGGAGGAGGAGGAGAAAGAGGAGGAAGAGGAGAAAGACAGATACAGAGACAGAGAGATATGAGGGAGAGATAGGAGAGATAGAGACAGAGAGAGACAGAGAAAAAGCAAGAGAAATAGAGAGAGAGAGAGAGAGAGAGAGAGAGAGAGAGAAGAGAGAGAGAGAGAGAGAGAAGAGAGAGAGAGAGAAGAGAAAGAGAGAGAGGAGTGAGGGAGAAACACATAAAAATGCACACACACATACACACACACACATATATAAATATGTAAACACCTTGAAACAACACATTTTCATATATTCACAAAAATATGTATAAATACAATGATGCATTTAATCCACCACAACATGTAAATGAAAACACGTATGTTACAGAGGCAAGAGGGACAATGTCATGTACGAGACAGTGAATCTGCTTTGGAATCAGTGGGCTCCAGGCCAATGACTGTTCTGCGTACCTGCCAGCTGGTATCCCGTATTTGATCTCAACTCTCCCTGCCTCCATCACTATTCCCGAGTACCAGCGCACCACTCAGATGTCCACTTGTCATCCTTTTTTTTTTTTTTTTCATTATACGACTAGTCCACCTTATTTTCCAGTTATACATTAGCTGGATTTTTTTACATGACTTCCTGCGTAGATGTCCTCACTGCGGAGGTGCTTCAGTCTATTTACATCTACTTTCCCTCTCTTCCTGGTCTTTTAGTTGTGTTTCCATTTTGATTGTGGTCTGCTGTTATTTGTAGCAGTACAGCCTCCGCAGGAGAATATTTTGATAAAAAGCTAAGCTATATACTGTTGAAGTGAAAGCCTCATTATGCGTGTGTCCACATGTGTTGCTTACATGTGCGTCTTTCATGCATGATCCCTTCTCATTCCTACTCGCCTGATTAATGGTCTGTGTATTTGTTGGAGAGTGTCCCCTAAGGCTTATGGGTAAAATGTTCTATTCTCATTATTTCTTTTACTCTATTATTTCACTAAATGCCTTTGCTTTGAACTATGTCCTTTAGCTATTTAGAGAAAAAACAAAACAAACACACTGAAGGTTTTGAGTGGATTAAGTAAAAGCAATGCGCATTTATTAAGCACCTACTGTGTGCCAGGAACCATAGGGAAACAAAATAAGAGGAAGAAAACTAGGCTTTGTTTTCAAGAAGCTCAGTCACATGTAAATAACTGAACAAAAAAGTTATGTTGCTATTGTTTAGTTGTTTCACTCGTGCTCAACTCGCCATGACCCATTTGGGGTTTTCTTGGCAAAGATCCTAGAGTGGTTTGCTACTTTCCACTCCAGCTCATTTGATGGAAACTGAGGCAAATGGTGAAATGATTACAAACAATCTTTAGATGGGATTAATTGGAGATGATTTTAGAGGGAAGACACTGCATATGTATGTGGATCCCTGGATTATCTTGAATTGGGGAAACTCTTTTGGAGTGACAGGTGTAAGATATAGCTCCACATACACACACAGACACAGGCTAGAAGCTTGACTTTCTCCATTTTTCCTTAGCAGTTACATGTTGCTGTGGATTATGTGCATGATTGTATATAGGCATGTTTTTTTGGGAATATATGAAAATGTTTATATTGAAGGTTCAACATAAACATTTTCATATATTCCCACATTCAATATTACACTATTTCTGTTAGTCATTAGTTTTGTCATCACTTAAATTCTCTGACTCTCAGTTTCTGCATCTATAGAATGGGCATGGTGTTATCTGAAATATTTATTTCAGAGAGCAGGGGAATTTAACCATGTTTGTTTATCATGGATCTCTCTGTTCATTTATAGACTTCTTCTCCGATCATTGTATGCAATGATGACAACAATGATAGCTTCAAGGTTTGCAGGAGGAGAAGAGAGGAGAGGAGAGGAAAGGAAAGGGAAGAAGAGAAGAAAGAAAAAAGACGAGAAAAAGAGACAAGAGGAGAAAAAAAGAAAAGAGGAGAGAAGAGAGGTGAGGGAAGAAAGATATGTGTGTGTGTATGTGTATGCATTTTTATGTGTTTCTGTTTACTTTCATCTCTTTCTCTTTCTCCTTCCCTACCCCCTCTCTGTCTCTCTCTGTCTCTGTCTCCCTCCTTCCCTTCCTCTTTCTCTCTCCCTCCCTTCTTTCCCCTTCTTTCCCTCTCTCCCTCTATCCCTCTCCCTGCCTCTCTCCCCCTTCTTTCTGTCTTATGGTTGTCCTCTTCCTCCTCCCCCTCTTCTTCCTCCTCCCCTTTCTCCTTCTCCTGCTTTTCTTCCTCCTCCTCCTTCATCTCCTTCTCTTCTTCCTCTCCTCTTCTTCTCCTCCTCCTTCTCCTCTCCTCTTCTTCCTTGTCCAAAAATCCATGCTGCAACTTGGACACTCATTTCTTCCCTCTATGGCAGACAATGCTGGGAAGAATCCTGAGACAAATGTACCCAGGGGGCACTGAGAGGCCCCTTTTGAAGGGGTGTGTCTAGAAACATCATTTTAGTAATAAAGTGCCCATGTTTTCCCCTAGTTTGGGCCTGGATCAGAGCTTAAGTTGTGATTTAGCTTGACTGTGCCAGTCGGGGCTGTGCCTGGGTGGGTGGGGGCTGCTCTCCCAGCTGAATATAGTTTGCATTAGCTCCTAAAGCCTTATTACTAATACATTTTACAACCTGTTTTACAGTGTTATTAATGAATATAACAGACCATAAAACCAAAGGAGAAATGAGGCAGTGATAACATCCCCCGCTGAGACATTTTGTAAGGAAGACAAAAAGTTTTGTTACCAGGAAGAGAATGCTGGGAAAAATACTGACCTCGGGGCCTGGAGGGGTGGGAAAGCCCAATGGGGGTTGGATTTCACTGCAGGGGAACTTGATTTTAAAAAAATCAAGGGCTGCCTGATTCAACTGATGCTCTGTGAGAGAGCTAGGGGTCACAGAGGAAGAAACATTGGACAAATATTGGATAGTATTTGTAAAGCACTTAACACAGTATCTGGCACATAGCAGGAGCTATTCATTACTTATGATATTTATAATATCTTTACTTCTAGTAACACTTTAAAACTTGAAAGGCATTTTACATATGTTCTTTCATTTGATTCTTACAATTACCTTGGTGCTCTAATTACCCGTTTTACAGATGGGGATACTGAGGAAGACAGAGGTTAAGTAAATTGCCCAGTAAATCAGAGTTTTACTGAGCGAAGATTTGAACTCATTTTCCTGACTCTAAGTCTCCTGATCTATTAACTGGGCTGACTGACTGCCTCTAATTCTATACCCTGTACATAAGGAATCCATCTCCAATCTCTGTCTTTGTACTACTTGACTGTTCTCTAACTCTAAAATACTCTCCCTCTTCACCTTTGCCTCTTCTCCCCATAGCAGTCAATTCAACTGCCACCTCCTACAGGAAGCCTTTCTTTATTCTCCTAGCTGCTGGTGCCTTCCACCTTTAGATTGTCTTGTATTTGCTTTCTATGTATTTTATCTTCACTTAAATGTGTATTATTATCTCTGATAGAGAACGTGAGTTCTTTAGGGCAGATAATGTTGTGTTTTGGACATTATGTTCCATAGCAGCACATAATAGGTGTTTTATCAGAGACTTGTTTATCGATCGGTTGAATTTAGCCTGGGTTCTCATAGTCCTAACACATTTTCTTCCAGGGCTATGCTAACCTTCTGTATTAATTACCCTCACTTATCTGACCATTGATCCATCTTCTGTACATGTCTTTTTAATATAAAATTTTAATATTTAACCATGAAAAGCAAATCAGTGCTTTAGGCAAATCCCTTTCCTCCTCCTCCTTTTAAGAATCGTTTTTGATTTCGTCTTAGGTATTTGATTCTTTGGCCAACTTCCCACTCAAAAGATTAAGCCTTTGGAATTTTGCAGAATCACAGAATCTGAGGCAAGCCGTTCAACTTTCAGACAGCTTTAATTGGCAATGAGTTTTTCCCCTTGACAATGAAGCCTAAATTGACCTCTTAGCTGTAGATCTCTTTCTACTCCTATTGATTCAACCAAATACTT
The DNA here is from genome assembly GCF_016432865.1 of Antechinus flavipes. Lineage (NCBI taxonomy): Eukaryota > Metazoa > Chordata > Mammalia > Dasyuromorphia > Dasyuridae > Antechinus > Antechinus flavipes. The sequence continues at coordinate 705,177,318 of NC_067398.1, read as the reverse complement.
TCTACTATGTCTTTCCCTTCAGGTTTTGATATTTCTTCAATTGAATTAATATTCTTAAAATACAATGGCATTCATTCCATGCATCCCAACCTCTTTTATCTATTATTGTTCTTTTGAATAAGTCATATTCTTCCAGGCCCAAATTTCAGCAATGAGTTCTATTTCACCATGTCTCAATAGGACCTATGAAATCAAATTACAGTCTTTAGTTCAATTATGTTCCTCGGCTTCATTTCTTGCCTCCCCTTGCTTCTTTCAAGACTCAGTTCAAATTCTATTTTATGCAAAAAGCCTTTCCTGCTCCTTCCCTCTGTCTCCAACCCAGTGCCATCCCCTTGTGATGACCTGCGTAGATCTTGCAAAAATATAATTGTATGTTTTTTCTTCCACTAGACTGTAAGCTTCCTGAGAACAGGATTATTTTTGCCTTTCTTTGTATCTCTGGCACTTAGAACAGTACCTGTTACACAGTAAGCGGTTAATAAATGCTCACATGTTGTTGACCAGGCTTATTATCAGTAATCTGCACATTTGTTACTAGTCAATTAAGGTTTTATTTAGGTTTTTTCCTTGGATATTGCCTTCCGTGAATTACTGGTCCCATCCCCTATTTTTTCTCCTATGGGTCTACCTGCTGCTCTTTGTTGTGCTGCCCTTATTCAGTTTTATATTCCTCTTAACTCGATTTCCCCAGTCTCCAGGCAAATTTCTTTATATTGGTCCTTGTTAGAGGTGTTCAATTTCTTGCCAAGAGCTTATCATCTTTGTATAAGCCAGAAATCCAAATGCTAATCTCAAAGATCTTCTTAGTCAGCTATCACCAAATCTGTCTCTTTCTGAATCTCCTATCTTCAAATGGCAATAGTATTGAAAACATCACCCATGTCCTTAAGGTCTTCAGGTATAAAGTGTTCCCTTTTCTTTTTCCATCTCTCTCAACTTTATGACCCTCAACAATGCTTTCTGAATGTTTCCTGCTGCCATCTCTTTCCCCCTCCATGTAAACCATCCGATTTGAATCATGGTGATCAAGTTTGTCATTTCTCAGGAGAGTCTCCATCACATACAGATACATGTTTAAGGAGACAAAAACCTTTTTCATGGCTTATGCTATATTGACAGATAATTACTCATTACCATTTAGTAAGCTGTACTTCTCTCCTTTCACTTTGTATGATCAGATGGCATGTAGGGAGCTAGCTTTTTCCCCTCTTGAGTTATAAGAGATTGCTTTAGACAGAGACAGTCCCATTCTTCTTTCCATAGTAGGATTTCTTAACCTGGGGTCCATGGAACCCCAAGGAATCCATACATAAATTTTCCTGGGGGATGAACTTAAATGGGAAATTGTTTTTACCTCTCTCTTCACTGATCTTTAATTGAAATTTAACCTTTTCTTCAATTATTTCTAAACATGACTGAAAAAATGTCCAATGCCTTCATCAGATTGCCAAAGAAGTCTATGGCATAAAAAGGGTTAAGAGCCAACCTCTGCTCTGCAGGTAGTGTCACAGACCGATTGCTTAGTTCCACATTCAGTTGCCTTCCTTCCTTTTCTTCTGTGTACCATTCTTCAACCCATCAACCTCTTGACCTAGGTAAGACTTCCCCTTTAGCTCCTCATTCATTTTCTTACTTGTTTCTCCTTGATGATAACCTAATTTTTCAAGGAGCAGCACTTAATTCTCCCCGATGACCTAGAAAGTAAAAAAGACATTTTTCCAGGCCTCTCACTTTCTTATATTGGAAGGAGATCAATTTACTTTTTGAGTATATGTAACAGAAGTTTGACAACTGACTCTACCTTGAGATTCGTAATTCTGAGAGACAAACATTTCCTCCTCAGCTTTGAGATCAATATGGGACTCTTGAGGTCTTTGAACTGTAAGGTAAAATTGAGTTATATCCTATAAATATACAATATGGTCTAAGAGAGATTGAGTGAGAGGAAGGAGGGGGCTTCAAGAGCTGAACTGGAGGAAACTGTCAAACTTGGGCAACAGGTCAAAGGAGGAAAGGAAGAAAAGGATTAAATTGTGAATCGAGGAAGGCCATTGGCTGTTACAAATATCTTAGAGTAAAAGACTTGACCTGAAGTTACTGTGTAGAATTTCAAAATTCACTTGCTTTCCCCTCAACTGTTCCTTCCATTGTCTATTAACATGTGTTGTTATTCAATTGTTTGAACTGACTCTTTATGATCCCATCTGGGTTTCTGGGGGCAAGGATACTGTAGTAGTTTATCATTTTTCCTTCATTTTACAGATAAGGATACTTAGACAGACATATTAAAGTGGACTTGCCCAGGATCACAAAGCTAGGAAGTTTCTGAGGCTGAATTTGAATTCAGGTATTCCTGACTTCAGGAATAACAGTGTATCTACTGTACCATCTCTGGAGCATACTCTATTAATTTATTTTGATTTCTTTTTTTAATAATATTTCATTTTTCCCAATTATATATAAAGGCAATTTTTAACATTCAGTTTTTTTTTTTAATTTTGAGTTCCAAATTTTCTCCCTCATTTATGAGTTTTTTACCCCAATATTTTTACTTTGACCATAAAAATTCCAGAAATTATATAGAGATGAACATAAATTTAAATTAATGCTGAGAGCCAAAACATCTGTCTAAAGTTAGGAATTTTCCTAAGTAGGATTTATGAGCTATTCTGATTATACTCTTACTTTTTCTTCCTTCCTTCCTTCCTTCCTTCCTTCCTTCCTTCCTTCCTTCCTTCCTTCCTTTCTTTCTTTCTTTCTTTCTTTCTTTCTTTCTTTCTTTCTTTCTTTCTTTCTTTCTAGGAAATTGGGAGTTAAGTGACTTTGCCCAGGGTCACACGGCTAGGAAGTATTAATTGTCTGAGGCCAAATATGAACACAGGTCTTCCTGACTTCAGAGCTGGTACTCAATCCACTACACCATCTTGTTGCCTCAAATTTTTTTATTTAACATAAACTATATAAAATATCAGAGGAAAGGACCACATGAACCTGGGAGTTATCATATTGCCCCTAGATTAAAATACAAGTTATTGGCTACTAGTAGGGTACAGTTAATTATGTCCCAGAGATAAAAGGGATAAATAAGAAAGGGAGATGATGAGTTTGAGCATCTTCCATAGCAACACACACCACCATCAAAGTGACTCACATATAGTGTTAAATGAAACTGGAAGAAACCCACCCATAGTATACTCTCTGTAGGCAGAATGCTACTCTGAAGGTCATGTTGAAATTTGTGTTGTTTGAAGCAGCGTTTTTGCTTCTCTGTGACATTGTGACACATTGCCTGATTGGGAGAGGTGACATTGCATGAAAAATAAAATAAGATTTATTCACTTTTTTTCTCTCCCTTGAAGGCTCTCCACACTTTCTTCTATTCCCCTGGATATTAGACTCAGGTCAGCTACTCCTGGATGCTCTACACTTTGACACTCTATGTTTTTAGTAAAATGTGAGACTCACAATGAAACTCAATATGTTGCCCATAAGTGCCCAAGGAAGAGGATAGTAGCCTTTCCCATTGCCTTTCTTAATGCAACTTAAACTCTGATTATTGGAGTTTTTTTTTTTAACTCTCCAACTGTCCTTTTGATTGATACTGAGCAGATAGTTGACTCAAATCCCTCTACTATATTCAGTGATATCTTTTGCACACAATGTAGATATTTATATTTGATTTGACCCAATATTTGGGCTTCCCAAGATTAAAAAAAATACCTTGGAAACTTTGATTTTTAGGGAGAGAATCCTCTGTCATAGGGGCACTCTGTGAAGGTTCAAGCTGAGTTCTTACTTTCTTTGATGCCATCCTGCTCATACATTAATCCATTAACAGATACGCATTGAATTCTTGGTTTAGGCTCTGAACTGTACAAAGTTTGATGCTAATCAATCTGTGGTATTGATGAACTCACTTTTCTTTTGACAACTCAGTTTCCTTTTCTGCCGTATTGATCGAGGTGTGTCCAGACAGATTATGGTACCTAAATATAAAACAAAGTTACTGTGCAATGTAAAATGATGAAAATGAAGCATTCAGCAAAATTTGGCACAGTACATCACTGATGGAGAGTGAAACAGCAGAATTAGTACATAGAATAACGAAAGGATCACTTGAAGGAAGGCAGACTGAATAACTGAAAAGAAAAATCAATAATGGTCCTAATGGGAAATCTACGAAGCATCAATTAATGGACAAATATTTATTAAGCACCTACTATGTGCTAGTCACCGTGCTAAACAATTTTCTCATTTAATCCTTATAACAATCCTGATAGGCTGGAGCTTTTGTTAATGCCTATTTTGGTTGAGAAAACTGAGGGAAATAAATGTCAAGTTGACTTGCCCAGAGTCACACCGCTAGGAAGTTTCTGAGGATGGATTTGAATTCAATCTTTTTGACTCCAAGCAGAGTGCTCTGTGCATTATGGTGTCACCTTGCTGCCTCTGATGGTTGGTATACAAAAATAAAAAGGGGATAGTGCCTGCCCTGGGGGAGAAGAATATATGTGTATGCCCATTCTCTTGGCAGAGAGACAAAAGGTTATGAGGGCAGAATGTTATATCCATTTGCAGACACATTCATTGAATCAATTGTTTTTGTTCTGTTATGCCACAGTTCTCTTTTATTGTCCTGCCTCAGTTTCCCTACTAAAACCCCAAATTTCCCTAAATTGTCCTGCCTCAGTTTCCCTAATTTTTCTGCCTCAGTTTATAATTGTTCTGCTCAACCACCCCTCCCTCCTAATGATGATGATCCAGATAATCATCAGAATGTTGGGTGCCTCTCCTCATTCTGTAATCCCAATTATCAGATATCCCCTATGCCTCCCCTCACCTTGTCAGAACTGGATTGCCAGAGTCCCGTTCTGCTCTCAGAACTCTGACTCTGCCCCTGCTTCACTCTACCTCCTATCTGAGTTATGTGTATATATGTCATTGACAACTCACATTGTTTGCTGGATTCTTGGAGATGATAGTCTCATTCAGCCCTGGGAACAAACCATGGATCCATTTGGTCCCAGTAAATTTCTCCCTTTTAAATAAATTATTAAACACTCTGTAATCTCTATCTTGCCTCAGTTTCTCTGGCATTACAGTTCAACTGACTGTTCTTTGTTAGACAACATGGTATGGTGGATCAAGTATTGGACATGGAGCTTGGAAGACTTGATTCAAACCTTACTTTGAACATTAATTCCTTGTGTAATGCAGAGGAAAATCATTTGGCCCACTAAACCTTATAAAATGGGGAGAATAATAGTGACACGGGTGAACTCTGTAAAAATTGTGTCCTCTTTAATCTGTAAAATAATCATTGAAACTGTGTCCCCTTTGATCTGCAAAAGAAGAAAGATTTGGGGTCTCCCAGGCTCCAGAGGGTCTGGGAAAAGGCATATTTTCCAGACAAATCTTTCTTTTTTCTGAGATAAGCAGCATCATTCAATTGGAAATCTTGGGCAAATCACCCCCTCTTGATCTTTTGGATAGCCGGATCCCCATTCAGGAAACTCTAAATTCGGAAAAAGCCTTCAAAGTAATTTCATTCAACTGGGAGATCCTGTTCTGATAATCAGTTCAAACTGCCTCAAGATTTGCTCATAAAATAGGTTTCTGTCAACCCATTTTTTGCAAATTTTTTTCACTAAAAAAATTTGCCTGAGAAGAGAGAGTTTCTTAGTGAAAAATAAAACCTTCTTTTTGCCACAGACTTTGAGGTTCATGAATTCTGTTGCATTTGGACTTGTGTTTCCAAGCAGAGAGGGGATCTCCTCATTCCTACACATCACCTATAACATCTACTTCATTGAGTCCTTGTGAGAATCCAGTAGGATAATAGTTGAAAAGTAATTATAAACCTTAAAGAGTGATAGCAGAGAGAATAATTTTAAGGTTATCTTCCCTTTATTTGCATGTATCTTGTATGTTGTGATGTCTATTTATCATCTTCCCTATTAACATATAAGTTCCTTGAGGACAGGGACCATTTTTTGCCTTTCTTTGTATTCTCAGGGCTCAGCTTAATATCTAGCACATTATAGGTGCTAAATAAATGCTTATCAACTCCTTTGTATCCCCAATGCTTAGCACAGTGCCTGGTATAGAGTCGGTAGTTAATTAATGTTTTTCTACTCCTTTGTATCCCCAATGCTCAGCACAATGCCTGGTATAGAGTAGGTAGTTAATTAATGTTTGTCTACTCCTTTGTATCCCCAATGCTCAGCACAGTGCCTGGTATAGAGTAGGTAGTTAATTAATGTTTGTCTACTCTTTGTATTCCCAGTGCTCAGCATGTGCCTGGCACAATACTAAATGTTTAATAAAGTCTTGTAGTCTCTTTTGTATCCCCATTACTTAGCAAGTCCCTAGTATACAGTAGGTAATTAATTAATGCCTGTCAACTCCTTTGTATCCCCATGCTCAGCACAGTGCCTGGCACTCAGTAATTGCTTAATAAATGCTTGTTGATTGATTGTTTAAAGGAAGGGGTCAATTCTTTGATGATGGGGAAAACAGAATAACCAGAACTGACAATGATATAAACTTTTTTGAAATAAATAAATTGATAATTCTCCAGTAGCATAGATAGTAAAATATTCCTTTTTCTTTTCAGCAGAGAAGTGGGACCTACTGGATGCATTCTTCCGTGCAGTCATTTACTTAGTTATTTGTCTTATCAAAGATAAGTTAAAGCTTCTGAACAGCTAAGTGGTAAAGGGCCCAGTTTCTTAAACCATGGGTAATGTCCCAATGTGAGGTCTTATAAAAAGACTATGAGGATCATGAAATTATGATTAAATGTTTGATTTGCCTACCTATTTTATATACCCAGAAATAAAAATTTCTCGGATAGAAAGAGGTCACAAGTGGAAAAGTTTAATAAGCCATGGTGGAGGGATAGAACATAAGAGTCTAAGGTCAGTTAGATCTGAATTCAATTCCTGCCTCAGATGCATATAGCACAGGAAAGTCACTTCGCCTCAGTTTTTCTAATCTGTAATATGGGAGATAATTTTACCTCAGTTTCCTCCTCTATAAAATGTCAAATTATTGGGATTCAAAGGAGACCCCCAAAAGGTTGAGCTCCAGACTGGCATCACCAGAAATCTCAAAATAATTTGCAGGCTCAGACCCATCTCCAAGTCAAGGGGCAAAGTTTATTATAATTGTAACATCAATCAAAGTGGGCTGAGTGCCAAAAGAATTTAGCAAAGAACCAGGAGCAAGAAAATAGATTTGGAGTCAAAAGACAGAAAGATCAGCTGCTTCATGTCACTGATTTGCTAATTTTATGACTTAAAGGTAGAACTGAGGAGTGGTTTTATAGGTGGAGTTGAGGAATATTGAATTCTATGGCTTACAAGTGGAGTTGCCATTATTGAATTCTATAGCTGAGATTGTCTCAGAAACTTTGTCATTTCTAACCAACAGATTGTTATCTGACAGCCAGCATTGTTTATGGAACTACAGCACTCCCAAGCCAACTGGCCATATGATTAAAATCAGGTAGTCTTGATAGGGTGCAGCTTCTAGGGGAAAATTAGCAGTGATCCTGAGGTCCCCTGATCTTAAAGTGCTATTGTTCTGGTAATCTTTGTCATGATCCTAAACATCTCCTGGCTTTGGGAACACTATAGTATAGTCCTGCAAAGACTGCCACATGGCAGTCTGTTGGTCAGTGATAACAGGGTTTCCCAGCCAAATGGTGAAGTGCATACCAGATTACTCCCCCACCCCACTCGAAACCATCAAATTCAATATTAAAGTGCATATCAGCTCCTCTAAGCCATAAAATTAACATATCAGTGTCATGAAAAACCAGATCTCTCTGCCTTTACTTATAAATTTTTCTTTTCACTCCTGGTTCTTTGCTAAATTCTTTTGGAACTTAGCCCACTTCAATTATATATTTATATGTGTGTGTGTGTGTGTGTGTGTGTGTGTGTGTATACATTAAATTACAATTATAATAAACTTTGCCCCTTGATTTAGAGATGGGTTCAAGCCTCCAAATTCTTTTGAGACACGTTGCAACACCAGTCTGCAACCCCAGCCTTTTGGAGTTTCCTTTTGAACAGTCTTAGGGTTATTGCTACTTCCCTAGGAGCTATACTGCATCAACATCATTTTGCTCAGTTTCCTCCCCTGTAATATGGTAGGTCAGTCTGCCTCAGTTTCCTCCCCTGTAAAAAGGGGAATAATAATAGTAACTTAGGTAGTTCCCAAGATTGTTGTATGAATCCAATGAGATAATATTTGTAAAGCATCAGAAACATGCTATCTAAATATTATCTATAGCTATTATTAAAAATGAGGGTTCAAGTGTGTGGTGCATATTGTTGAAGGAGGGAGAAATAATCAGACCTATGCAGGAAATAAAAGTCAAGGTTATAAGCAAAACGTATTCTGTATAAGACCCAACGAGGAGAGGGGATTGACTGTTTTCTAAAACCCTTGCCATTCTAAGTGGCCTAATCCCATGATTCTAAAACCTGGATCCCAAGAGAAGGCAAGAGATGCTCACAGACACCCAGCTGGTGAGTATATATGGTGAGTAGCAGAGCCGGGATCCCAAGTTTCTTTTCACTGTCCATCAGTGATGAAGGTGAGTTTTACATCAAATGTGTTCAGGAAATGTTCCAGAGACTGACCGGGCGAGGGCAGAGAGCGCGTTCCAGGGAGTCTTAGCGGACAGAAATGCAGATGGAATGACTGTCTCGCTGGGGAAGGTGAATCCCAAAGATTCCTCAGGATTTTATTATGGGGACGTGTATCCTCCTTCCTGACTCAGGGTTGGTGCTTTTAAGATCTGAGCACAAGACAAAGCAGAAGCAAAATTTTGCCCACCAGGTGAACATTGACTGCACGCAATCTGTTCTCAACCTCCCTGACAAGCTGTGTCATAATATTGATAGAATGATTAAGCTTCCTTCTGAAGAGACTTCAGGTCCTAAATAATGCTCACGTTAAGGACGCGGGGAAGAAGGCTGGGAACTCCACACGCCCCGGCTTTTCATTAGCGACATTAACAGAGGCTCGATGAATACAAGGAGAGTCTGCGTCCAGAGATGTGAATCAGTCAGTCAAGAAACATTAATAAATTAATAAAATACCTACTATGGGTCATAAAAATGAAAGCACCTCCCCTCAAAGCACATGCATTCTATAGAGGGAGATAACTCACTTTTCCAGAGTCCCACAAACTCTGTGTTTTGCTCACGAAGCTTTTTACAGATGAGGAAACTGAGGCAAACAGAGATTAAGTGATTTAATCACTAGTAAGTGTCTGAGATAGGATTTGAACTCAGTTATTTCCTGACTCCAAGCCCTGTTCTGGATAGAAAACCCTGAGTAAATCTATAAAATTGGAGTAATAATAGTACCTACCTCCCAGAGTTGTAAGAATCAAATGAATTAATAACTGTGAACATTTAGTAGAGTGTCTGGCACTCTATAGTCATGCTGTACAAATGTTAACTGTAAAAGTAGGTATATATATATATATATATATATATATATATATGTTAGCTCTCTCTGTAGATATATATGTATACATATATACACACATATAGATGCTTATATCCCTATACACATATATACATACATATGCTACAGAAATACATACTTGCACATATATCTCACATTTTTTTGTTGTTGTTGAGGCAATTGGGGTTAAGTGATTTGTCCAGAGTCACACAGCCAGGAAGTATTAAGTCCTCCTGACTTCAGGTTCTAACCATTGTGCCACTTAGCTGCCCCTATATCTCACATTTTAAAACTGTTCTTAAGGCAAGGTTGGTGTATACATATTCCTATTCCCATTTTACAGTTGTGTAAACTGAGGTTCAGATGGTGAAATAATTTTCCAGTAATAATGAAACTGTTGAGGTATAAAGGTTGGGGTTGCAGATTAGTGTCGTGAAGTGTCTCAGAAGAATTTGCAGGATTGAATCCATCTCCAAATCAAGGGGAAAAGTTTATTATAATTGTAACACCAATTGAAGGAGGCCAAGGTCCAAAGGGATTGATCAGAGAACCAGGAGCAAGAAGATAAACAAATTTGGACAATGGTAGAGAGACCAGAGCTTCGTGTTACTTATTTGCTAATTTTATGACTTCCAGGTAGGTTTGAGGGGAGGTCTATTCACCATTGTCTCAGGAACTTGGTTATCACTGACTAACAGATGGTTTATCTGCCAGTCAGCAATGTTTGTAAGAGTATATTATAGTATTCCTAAGACTTCAGAATCATTGACAGATCTTTAGAACAAAAGCACCCCTAAGGTCAGGGGGGCTGGGGATTACTGCTATATTTTCCCTAAAATCTAGAGGAAGACATATTTTATTATATTCCTAAAGCCAAGAGACTGGGATCATTGACAGATATTGTTAGAACAGTAGAACTCCAAAGTCAGAGGGCCCTCAGGATTACTGCTATATTTCTATCCATATATAGAAATATAAATATATTAACATATATATATATATATATAATATGAAGCTGCACCCCATATACCCCATCAAAATCAAGGTCCCAGCTTTGACCTGTACCCTGCCGTCTCCTGCTTTAGAGTTTGTTTGTTTTTTTTTCCCATGGCACCATATTGAATCTGTCTTGGGTGGATGGATGAATGAATGAATGAGTGTTTCACTCATCTTGCTAGGGTTCTAGATTTAGAGCTGGACGAGAATTTAGAGCTAATCTAATCTAATCCCTTCTTTTAACAGAGGAGGAAACAGGTCCAGCATTAGAAAGAGACTTGCCAAAGACCTGATACCTCTATTGTACCTCTGAAGGAGAGGAACCTTCTGTGTCTAGTTAGTCATTCACAAGAGCTAAGTAGTAGGGTCAGGATTTGAATCTGGATCCTCAATCACATTAAAGAAAAGTCATAGAGCTGTAGCTTTAGAACCAGAAGGGGTCTCATAGGTAGTCCAGTCCAACTTTTCACTTTACAGATGAGGAAACTGAGGCACAGAGAGATTAATTAGCTGTCCTCTGAATCATATAGCTAGGGAGTATCTGAGACAGAATTTGAACTCAGTTCTTAATTTTAAGTCCAGAACATGGACTGGAGCTGGTTATTCCAATCCAGTCAATCCCTAGGAAAAAGAATAATAGTAGGGTGCTATGTTCCAGGCACTGCGTTAAACTCTTTCTATAATCATGATCTCATTTGATCCTCACAACAAACCTGGGAGGTAGGTGCCATTATCACCCCTATTTTATATTTACAAACTGGTAAAAGAATGAAATGACTTGCCCAGGGGACTTCCGGTTAAGATGGCGGAGAGGAGGCTCACAGTTGCATAAGCTCCGCGCTTTCTCTCACTATCCACTTCATTACAAGCCTCTGAATCAATGCTTGACTGAAAAAAACCCACAAATAGTTACCAAGAGAAGCCATCCTTGAGATCCGCCAAGAAAGGTCTGTCTTTACTGGAGGGCTGGGGCGGTTTTAGATTGGGCGCAGGCGGCGGGCAGCAGCAGTGAGAGCACGGGAGCAGACTGGAGAGGGGGTGGGGAGTGATCGTAGCCGTTTCTGCGGGAGAGCTTCGCTACAGGTTTGGATAATTTCCTCCGCAGCAAGTCAACAGCCCAGCAGAGAAGCTAAAAACACCGGGCTGAAGAATACAACCCAAACAGCTGGAGTCTCTCAGGACCTGGCCGCCCCCCCCTTCCCCCCCCCTCAGTGACTCAGCACGCTTTGGGATCTCAGAGCGCAGGCGCAGCACAGTCCTGCTAGTGCCTCACTGCTGCCCCCTGCAGTCTGTAGAGGAAGCTCGATAACACACCCAGCCCTCCCCCAAAGAAAGACTCCAGTTTTTTCTGTTTTTCTTTGGTAGTTTATCTCTGATTAATAGACAGAATGAGCAAGAAGCTGAAGAGGACTTTAACCCTTGACAGCTTCTATACAGATAGAGAGCAGACTCTAAATCCTGAGGAGACTAAAAACAGGCAGTCCCCAGGTGATTCCCCAAAGGAGGAAATCATCTGTTCCTCAGCACAGATGAACCTCATAGAAGTGATTAAAAAGGCTCTCACAAGGGAGCTAGAAGAAAAATGGGGAAAGCAGAGTGAGGCTTGGCAAAAGGAGAGGGAGGCTTGGGAAAAGAGCCTGGAGAAAGTTAAAGAGAGAGTGGATAAAGAAGTAAAATCCTTGAAAAATAGGATTAGTGAATTGGAAACAGAAAACAGCTCTCTAAAAAACAAAATTGGCGAAATGGAAAAAAATTCCACAGAACAAAAGAACTCAATTGGACAATTAGAGAAAGATTTTAAAAAAGTGAGTGAAGAGAATACTTCACTGAAAATCAGAATTGAACAAGTGGAATTGAATGACTCGAGGAGACAAGAAGAATCAGTCAAGCAAATCCAAAAAAATCAAACAATGGAGAAAAATGTGAAATACCTTCTGGGGAAGACAACAGACCTGGAAAACAGATCCAGGAGAGACAATCTGAGAATCATTGGACTCCCAGAAAAACATGATGAAAAAAAGAGCCTGGACACTGTCTTCCAGGAAATTATCAAAGAGAACTGCCCAGAAGTCATAGGAACAGAGGAAAAAATAAACATTGAAAGGATTCATCGATCACCCACTGAAAGGGATCCTAAAATCAAAACACCAAGGAATATAGTGGCCAAATGCCAGAACCCTCAGGTGAAAGAAAAAATATTGCAAGCGGCTAGAAAAACCCAATTCAAGTATCAAGGAGCCACAATAAGGATCACCCAGGATCTGGCAGCATCCACATTAAAAGATCGAAGGGCCTGGAATATGATATTCCGAAAGGCTAAGGAACTTGGTATGCAACCAAAAATAACTTACCCAGCGAGAATGAGCATCTTTTTCCAGGGAAGAAGATGGACATTCAACGAAGTAAGCGAATTTCATCTATTTCTGATGAAAAAACCAGAACTTAACAAAAAGTTTGATCTACAAATATAGAACTCAAGAGAAATCTAAAAAGGTAAAGATTAATCTTGGGAACTATATTTTGACTATATAGATGTATAAAGAATACATGTATACCTTGTTCTAGAAATTGATGTGGAAAGGACATTGTACCAGAAAAAGGGTAAAGTGGGGGTAGTACATCTCATGAAGAGGCATAGGAAACCTATTATATCTGAGAGAAAGAATAGAGGGGGATGAATATAGTGGGTATCTTACTGCCTTCAGAATTGGCTTTAAGTGAAAAATCTTAAGACATATTCAATCTATGGTGAAACTTCTCCCATCTCATTGAAAAGTGAGAAGGGAAAAGTGGAAAGGGAAGGAATAAGCTAAGGGGAAGGGAATACGGAACTGGGAGGGAAAGGGGTAAGATAGGGGGAGGAACTCTAAGGAGGGGGGAGGGATACTAAAAAGGGAGGGCTGTGAGAAGCAAGGGGTGCTCACAAGCTTAATACTTGGAAGGGGGGGAAAGGGGAAAGAAGGGAGGAAAGCATAAACCGGGGTTAACAAGATGGCAAGTAATACAGAATTGGTCATTCTAACCATAAACGTGAACGGGGTAAACTCCCCCATAAAGAGAAAGCGGTTAGCAGAATGGATTAAAAGCCAGAATCCTACAATATGTTGTTTACAGGAAACACACCTGAAGCGGGGAGATACATGCAGGTTAAAGGTAAAAGGTTGGAGCAAAATCTACTATGCTTCAGGTGAAGTCAAAAAAGCAGGGGTAGCCATCCTGATCTCAGATCAAGCTAAAGCAAAAATTGACCTAATTAAAAGAGATAAGGAAGGACACTATATCTTGCTAAAGGGTAGCATGGATAATGAAGCACTATCTATATTAAACATATATGCACCAAGTGGGGTAGCATCTAAATTCTTAAAAGAGAAACTAAGAGAGCTGCAAGAAGAAATAGACAGTAAAACTATAATAGTGGGAGATCTTAACCTTGCACTCTCAGAATTAGATAAATCAAACCAGAAAATAAATAAGAAAGAAGTCAAAGAGGTAAACAGAATACTAGAAAAGCTAGATATGATAGATCTCTGGAGAAAATGTAATGGAGACAGAAAGGAATACACTTTCTTTTCAGCAGTTCATGGAACCTATACAAAAATTGACCATATATTAGGACATAAAAACCTCAAACTCAAATGCAGTAAGGCAGAAATAGTAAATGCATCCTTTTCAGACCACAATGCAATGAAAATTACATTCAACAAAAAAGCAGGGGGAAGTAGACCAAAAAATAATTGGAAACTAAATAATCTCATACTAAAGAATGATTGGGTAAAACAGCAAATCATAGACATAATTAATAACTTCACCCAAGAAAACGATAATAATGAGACATCATACCAAAATGTATGGGATGCAGCCAAAGCGGTAATAAGGGGAAATTTCATATCTCTAGAGGCCTATTTGTATAAAATAGAGAAAGAGAAGGTCAATGAATTGGGTTTGCAATTAAAAATGCTAGAAAAGGAACAAATTAAAAACCCCCAGTCAAACACTAAACTTGAAATTCTAAAAGTAAAAGGTGAGATCAATAAAATTGAAAGTAAAAAAAACTATTGAATTGATTAATAAAACTAAGAGTTGGTTCTATGAAAAAACCAACAAAATAGACAAACCCTTAGTAAATCTGATTAAAAAAAGGAAAGAGGAAAATCAAATTGTTAGTCTTAAAAATGAAAAGGGAGAACTCACCACTAACGAAGAGGAAATTAGAGCAATAATTAGGAGTTACTTTGCCCAACTTTATGCCAATAAATTCGACAACTTAAATGAAATAGAAAAATACCTCCAAAAATACAGCTTGCCCAAACTAACAGAGGAAGAAGTAAATATCCTAAACAGTCCCATCTCAGAAAAAGAAATAGAACAAACTATCAATCAACTCCCTAAGAAAAAATCCCCAGGACCAGATGGATTTACATGTGAATTCTACCAAACATTTAAAGAACAATTAACTCCAATGTTATATAAACTATTTGAAAAAATAGGGATTGAAGGAGTCCTACCAAACTCCTTTTATGACACAGATATGGTACTGATACCTAAACCAGGTAGGCTGAAAACAGAGAAAGAAAATTATAGACCAATCTCCCTAATGAATATTGATGCTAAAATCTTAAATAAAATATTAGCAAAAAGATTACAGAAAATTGTCACCAGGATAATACACTATGACCAAGTAGGATTTATACCAGGAATGCAGGGCTGGTTCAATATTAGGAAAACTATTAACATAATTGACTATATCAATAACCAAACAAACAAAAACCACATGATCATCTCAATAGATGCAGAAAAAGCATTTGATAAAATCCAACATCCATTCCTAATAAAAACACTTGAGAGCATAGGAATAAATGGACTTTTCCTTAAAATAGTCAGGAGCATATATTTAAAACCATCAGTAAGCATCATATGCAATGGGGAAAAACTGGAACCTTTCCCAGTAAGATCTGGAGTGAAGCAAGGTTGCCCACTATCACCATTATTATTTAATATCGTATTAGAAACACTAGCCTCGGCAATAAGAGTCGAGAAAGATATAAAAGGAATTAGAGTAGGCAATGAGGAAACCAAACTATCACTCTTTGCAGATGATATGATGGTATACCTAGAGAACCCCAGAGATTCTACCAAAAAGCTATTGGAAATAATTCATAATTTTAGCAAAGTAGCTGGCTACAAAATAAATCCCCATAAATCCTCAGCATTTTTATACATCACCAACAAAACCCAACAGCAAGAGATACAAAGAGAAATTCCATTCAGAATAACTGTTGATACCATAAAATATTTGGGAATCTATCTACCAAAGGAAAGTCAGGAATTATATGAGCAAAATTATAAAAAAGTCTCCACACAAATAAAGTCAGACTTAAATAATTGGAAAAATATTAAGTGCTCTTGGATCGGCCGAGCGAACATAATAAAGATGACAATACTCCCTAAACTAATCTATTTATTTAGTGCTATACCAATCAGACTTCCAAGAAAATATTTTATTGATCTAGAAAAAATAACAACAAAATTCATATGGAACAATAAAAAGTCGAGAATCTCAAGGGAATTAATGAAAAAAAAATCAAATGAAGGTGGCCTAGCTGTACCTGATCTAAAATTATATTATAAAGCAGCAGTCACCAAAACCATTTGGTATTGGCTAAGAAATAGATTAGTGGATCAGTGGAAAAGGCTAGGCTCACAAGACAGAATAGTCAACTATAGCAATCTAGTGTTTGACAAACCCAAAGCCCCTAACTTCTGGGAAAAGAATTCATTATTTGATAAAAACTGCTGGGATAATTGGAAATTAGTATGGCAGAAATTAGGCATGGACCCACACTTAACACCATATACCAAGATAAGATCAAAATGGGTCTATGACCTAGGCATAAAGAACGAGACTATAAATAAATTAGAGGAACATAGAATAGTTTATCTCTCAGACTTGTGGAGGAGAAAGAAATTTGTGACCAAAGATGAACTAGAGACCATTACTGATCACAGAATAGAAAATTTCGATTACATCAAATTAAAAAGCCTTTGTACAAATAAAACTAATGCAAACAAGATTAGAAGGGAAGCGACAAACTGGGAAAACATTTTCACAGTTAAAGGTTCTGATAAAGGCCTCATTTCCAAAATATATAGAGAACTGACTCAAATTTATAAGAAATCAAGCCATTCTCCAATTGATAAATGGTCAAAGGATATGAACAGACAATTTTCAGAGGATGAGATTGAAACTATTACCACTCATATGAAAGAGTGTTCCAAATCATTATTGATCAGAGAAATGCAAATTAAGACAACTCTGAGATACCACTACACACCTGTCAGATTGGCTAAGATGACAGGAAAAAATAATGATGAATGTTGGAGGGGATGCGGGAAAACTGGGACACTAATGCATTGTTGGTGGAGTTGTGAACGAATCCAACCATTCTGGAGAGCAATCTGGAATTATGCCCAAAAAATTATCAAAATGTGCATATCCTTTGACCCAGCAGTGTTTCTATTGGGCTTATATCCCAAAGAAATACTAAAGAAGGGAAAGGGACCTGTATGTGCCAAAATGTTTGTAGCAGCCCTGTTTGTAGTGGCTAGAAACTGGAAAATGAATGGATGCCCATCAATTGGAGAATGGCTGGGTAAATTGTGGTATATGAATGTTATGGAATATTATTGTTCTGTAAGAAATGACCAGCAGGATGAATACAGAGAGGCTTGGAGAGACCTACATGAACTGATGCTAAGTGAAATGAGCAGAACCAGGAGATCATTATACACTTCGACAACAATATTGTATGAGGACATATTTTGATGGAAGTGGATTTCTTTGACAAAGAGACCTGAGTTTCAATTGATAAATGACGGACAAAAGCAGCTACACCCAAAGAAAGAACACTGGGAAACGAATGTGAACTATCTGCATTTTTGTTTCTCTTCCCGGATTATTTATACCTTCTGAATCCAATTCTCCCTATGCAACAAGAGAACTGTTCGGTTCTGCAAACATATATTGTATCTAGGATATACTGCAACATATCCAACATATAAAGGACTGCTTGCCATCTAGGGGAGGGGGTGGAGGGAGGGAGGGGAAAAAAAATCGGAACAGAAATGAGTGTAAATATAATGTAATTATTAAATAAAAAAATTTAAAAAAAAAATAAAAAAAAAAAAAAAAAAAAAAGAAATGACTTGCCCAGGATCACACAGCTTGTCAGTATCTGAGGCTAGATTTGAACTCAAGTCCTGGTGTTTTATCCAGTTGCAGAGAAAGAGAAGAGAAAAAACAGGTTGGTTTTGAGGTTCCCCAGGGGTTCCAGTGAGTTAAGAGACAGAATACTGAAATCGCTTTGGAATCTTTGGTGTTGGGAAGAAAAGGAAGAGCCAGAGCTGAAGGCTTTGAAATCCAGAGAGAATCAGAGGGTGGGACCAGGCCCAGGAAATGGGCTCATGTTGGGGGGTTTTCTTTATGGATGGACCTCTCACTGAGAAGTCAAAGTTTAGCTTTTGCTGCCTCCTGCCCTCCCAGCTGCTTCTTCCTTTAGTCAGTGGTCAGTGGAGGTCTATATCTTCACTCAGCTGAGGCAGGCTCAGCATCTTGGGACTGACCAGGCTTGAAATGGAGCCCTCTTGGACAATACAGTTCCTTGAATTTCTGGAACATTCGCAGAAAAGGAGAGAAGGCTGGGGCGGGGCTTCTCTAGGTCTGTCTCCTTACATGGCCATCGAGTGGAGCAAGAGCTTTCACACACACACACACACACACACACACACACACACACACACACAGAGAGAGAGAGAGAGAGAGAGAGAGAGAGAGAGAGACAGAGACAGAGAGAAACACAGAGAGAGAGAGAGACAGAGAGAGAGAGACAGAGAGAGAGAGAGAGAGAGAGAGAGAGAGAGAGAGAGAGAGAGAGAGAGAGCATTTGGGTGGCAAATGTTTTTAGTTGAAAAAACCCAGAGTGCAGATGAAGCGGCTGGGACCTGCATTTTTGATTCTAGCATGTGCTAGCTTTGCCAAGTCAGTAAATACTTGCTGCCTATTTTATTTCTTTTTTAAGCGGAAAAGGGTTTGTTGCTCCCCCTACCCCTCTTGCATCGGATTCATCCCAGTGGGGAAGCTGGGAGTACTCACAGCGGGAGACGACACTGAAGTGAAATCATCTCTGGCTGGTTAGTAGGGACAGAGACAGCACCAGTGTGTGTGGAATAGTTGGGAGGGATATGGGGGGGGGATCATGCAAATTTGAGTTCCTAACTCTCTTTAATTTTATTTCCTCCCTTGATTCGCCGAAGAGCAAGGAAACAAAAATGAGAAGGAAGGTTTTGAATTTGAACACAAGGAAGATGGTGAAAGGGGCAGGAAAAGCCATGGTCCATATCTGGCTGCTCTCATCAACACTCCATGGTCCTACCGCAGACAAACAAAGGGGAAAAAGTCATTAAAATACTCTGCAGCCCAGCCAATGATTACAAAGTGAGTTTGTCAATAAGCATTTATTAAGTGCCTACTATGTACCAGACTCTGTGCTAAGTGCTGAGGATGCAGAGAAAGGAAAAAGGCAGTCCCTGCCTTTGAGCTTACACTTGAATGGGGGAGACAGCATGTAGACAGTCGTGTGCAAACCAGCTACATACATGATAAATAAGGACCAATCAACAAAAGGGAAGGTACTAGAAATAAGAGGGTTTGGGAAGAAGCTTCCTTTCGAAGGTTGGAACCAATCCAAGAGAACACTGAAAGTTTCTGCTTAAAATGGCAGCATGAGGAGGCTCCTAGATTTCCCCCCACCCTCAATTTGATGGTGACCTTCCTGTAGGCTGTGAATGGGGACGATGCTTGTTCCTAGAATGGGACAAGTGACTGATGGGAGATTCAGGAGGAGCCAATTTCTTTTCTAAAACTCCTGGGTTTAAAGGCTGGCTGTATTCTGGTTGGGGAAAAAAATACTATGAGTATACGGCCAACCTGTCATCTTCAAATATATTTCTCTTTGTCTTGGTTTTTTTTGATTCTCTGCTTATGAACAAAAACACTGCTGAAATGCTTGTCCGGTTTCTTCTATCGTGGAGACAATTATAGCATTCACATGACCAGAGCTTTGTGAAATAGAGCAGATTCGGGGAGGATGGGGGGGGGGTTGTCTAGTGGAATAAAATCTGAACCTGTTTGGACTGGGTAAATTCATCCTTAGTGCACTCTTTAGGCTATCGAGGCCAGCACGAACATCTAAGAAGAGGTGGAGCTGGTCAATCAAAAAGCATTTATTAAATACTTACTCTATGTTAGGCATCGGGTCAAATGCTAGGAATACCTCAGAGGGATTGTGGGTTGGTTTGCAGATCACCACAATAAAGCAGATAACATAATAAAAAGAGTTACGTGGATTTTTTTGGATTCCCGGTACATATAAAAGTTTTTATACAGTAATCTATCAAGTGGGAGAGTATTTATCTTAGAAAAAACTCAATATACATAAAAATTAAAATGTGTTATTGTTAAAAAATATTAACCATCATCTGAGTCTTCAGCAAGTCATAATCTTTTTTGCTAGTGGAGGGTCTTGCCTTAATGCTGATGGCTCCCGACTGATCAGGGTGGTGGTCACTGAAGGATGGAGTGTTAGGGACAATTTCTTAAAATAAAATAATGAAGTTGGCTTATTGGATGATCCTCTCACATGAATCCTTAGAGGCCATTGTGTGGTTATTAACTGGCTTAGTTTCAATAATGTTGTGTCTTAAGGAATAAAGTCCAAGGGGGAGGAAGAGAGAGAGACAGAGAGACAGAGAGACAGACAGACACAGAGATAGAGACAGAAAGAGATAGAGACAGAGACACAGAAAGAGAGAGATAAAGAGAGAGATAGAGAGAGACAGAGACACATACAGAGACAAAGAGACAGAGAAAGAGACACACACAAAGAGAGAGACAAAGACAGAGAGACAGACACACAGAGAGATACAGACAGACAGACAGAGAGAGACAAAGACAGAAAGACAGACAGAGGCAAATAGAGACAGAGACAGAGAAACACACACTCAACCACACATACACCCACACACACACAGAGAGGTGGAGTCAGAACACACAGAATTTATTGATTAAGATCCCCATCTTAGATGGGCTTGGTAGGTGGTAACTTAAATAGTACACATAGTAACATCAAAGTAATAAAATAGAAACAACAAAGATCACCGATCACAGATTACCACAGCACATATAATAATAATGAAAAGTTGAAATCTTGTGAGAATTACCAAAATTTGAGACAGAGATACGATGTGAGCACCTGCTGTTGGAAAAATTGCACCGAAAGACTTGCTAGATGCAGGACGATCACAGATCTTCAGTTTGTGAAAAATGCAATTTCTGGGAAACACAATAAAGCAAAAAGCAGCAAAGCAGGGTGTGCCTGGATAAAGAAAGGCAAAAAGCAGCTTCTATCCTGAATGAGCTCACATGCTAACGGGGAGATGATATATGAATAATCGTATACATAAGTAAGGAACGGTAAAAATGAAAGATGATCTCTTAGAGATGGCCAGAAAGTCCTCCTTCAAAAGGTAAGGTGTGAGATGAGTTCTGAGGGAAGTTAAGGGAATAAAGAGGGGGAAATAAGGAGGAATGGGAGATAACCAGGGCAAAGACATGAAACTGGGAAATGGAGTGTCCCATAAAGTAGTTATGAATGAAGTGCTATATATTTAAGGAAGCTATTATAGCTTGATTTAAAAAAAAGGAAAAGAAGTATAAGATAATAGAAAATAAAGTATAAGAAGGCTGGAAATCTATGAAGGACTCAAGTTGTGAAGAGCTTTAAAGACATGACAACAACAAACTCAATGTGATAACAACAGTCTCAATGTGCGTAATAGGACAATGGATTCTGCTAACAAAGCCGTAGGCTTCGTTAATTTAGGTCTGATTACCAGGATCAGGGAAATGATGATATTAACAGTATTCTATTGGAGTCAGACCTCATCTCTGGCTGAGTAGAGGCTGACTCTGTTGAGTTCTGAACACCGCTTTAAAAAAGTACATTAAAAAAATCTGTGGTATGGGTCAGTAGAAGGATGACCAGCTTGGAGTTTAAAAAGTATTTCTATTCATTCGTAGCATCTCCAAAAAAAGGCCACCAGGATGATAAAAATCTCGAAATCCATGTTGTATAGGATTAAGGATACTAACTATCCTAACTCGAAGTAAGGATACTAACTATCAAGGATAGTTGAAGGGACTAAAGATGTTTAGTTTGGACAAGAGACAATTTGTTAGAAGGGGAGCATGATAATTACTTTTAGGCATTTAAATGGAGAAAGTGTCAATTCTGCTTAGACTAGAGGAAAGAGTTAGGAGCAATGGGTACAAGTTCCAAAGAGGCAGATTTAGCCTTGATATCAGAAAAAGTTTTCTAATGGGGAGAGTTGTTCCAAAGTAGAATGGATTGTCTTAGGAGATGGGGGTTCACCATCTCTATACAAGCAGAGGCTGAATAGCTCTTTGTTGGGTATATAGTAGACAAGGCTCTTGTTTGAGTGTAGACTAGACTAGATGGCCTTTGAGATTTTTTTCAATGCTGCCATTATGTGATTCTGCTGGCTGAAGTTATACATATACATATACATATACATACATACATATATTTATTTATTTATTTATTTTGCTGAGGCAATTGGGGTTAAGTGACTTGCCCAGGGTCACACAGCCAGGAAGTGCTGAGTGTCTGAGATCAGATTCAGGTCCTCCTGACTTCAGGGCTGGTGCTCTATCCACTGCACCACCCAGCTGCCTCAGCTGAAGAGATTTTTAAAGCTGGGTCCCCCAACGCAGCTGAGGTTTCTCTAGATTACAAAGGAAACCTTAGGTGCTTCTGCAATCAATCTACTAGAATTTATTATTTTCCAACTATGTGCCAGACATTGTGCTGAGTATTAGGGATACGAAGACAAATGTCAGTCCCTGCCTTCAGGGAGCTCACAGTCTAACGGAGGAGACAAAGTGGACAAAGGAGATATATACCAGTTAAAATGGAGGTAATCAGCAGAGGGAAGGCAAGAGAATTCGGGGTATCAGGAAAGGCTTCTTGCAGAAAGTGGGGTTTTTGTGTGAGATCTGAGGAAGCCGGGAGGTGAAGATACTGGACAGTTCCAAGCATGAGGGACATCCAGTGGAAATGTCTGGAGTCTGAAAAGGATGTGTTGGATGTGAGAAAGAATAAGGAGACTCGTGTCATTGACTAGTAGAGCACAGGGTGGGAATGATGAAGTAGGGAAGGGAGATTAAAGTATAAGAAACCCGGAAAGTAAAGTTTAGGGAGCACTTTATAAACTACCCTGTTCTGAGCAGCCCTGAGAAGCAGCCCATCCTCTTAGCGAGCACTAGGTGGCAGCATCGCTGAGAATTCCCTCTTTCAAAGCTTAGGGACTTGACATCTCAAAACCTTCAGAAAACTGATCCACATTGGCAAGGTTGGATGCATGCAATCTCCTTTAATGAATACATGCGATCACGCCTGAAATTTCAGCTGTTTCAACAAGAATCTTCCATGAGGAAATCTCCTGAAAAGCTTTCAGTTTGCCCCACAGACAGGAATAGAGAGAAGGGGATATCATCCACCTCCAGACGCTAATGTTTTCTATCGATGTGTTAATTTTGCTTTTTCGTCATTGCCGTACCTGGAAGGGACTTTCTCTCACACACTCCACCAGTCTGTTCTTTGAGTTTTTTGAGAGGGATCTCCAAGCGTATTTTATTCCTGCCTCATTGGTTGGTGAATTTATTCCCCCTCCCTTCCCCCCCTCATCTACCAACATTTTCAGCGGGGCAGGGTGGTATAATGTATCGAGGATTGATTCATAGAGTCAAGAAGTATGGTGCTTGAAAAAGATTGATAAATTTGAGATCCAAAGGTCTGGGTTCAGATCTCACCTATGCCATGTGCTACTTGGGTAAGCCACTTTCCGTTCATCTATAGGAATGAACTATATAAAATAAACTTATTTTATATAGTTATAAAATAAGGGACTTGAATTAAATGACTTCTGAGATTTACAATGGAAATGGTATTGGATAGAGGGACTTCCTCAAAAAATGGTGCTTCCGCTGACTATGATTCTCATCCCTCTATTTCTTTCTTCTTCAACTTGGACTCTACTCCTGGAAGAGAGGACTCTGATAGGTGAGTTTTTTCCTGGCCAGGCTTCCACATCACTACTTCCATCATCCCAATGTCACGTCATCTTCTCCTCGCCCATTTCTAGCTCCCCTTTACACACAGCCTTTCCTCTTTAGAATTAAACTCGCAAAGACTGTGTTATTTGTTATTATGTGGATCCTCAGCACTTTGTATTATGCTAAACACTTTCCTTAATAAATGCTTAATTTATTTATCTAAAGACTTGAGTTCAACTATTAGCTTTAATAGTTATCCCTTGTGTGAGTCAGACAGATCATTTGATTTCTCTGGACCTCAGTTTCTTCATCTGTAAAATGAGGATTTGGGACTATATGACCTCTAAGATTTGTTGTGTAAAAAATCCTGGGTTCAGAGACTGATAATGAGTTCAAATCCACTTACTGCCTAAGTAAGTTGGAGCAAGTAATTTCTTTTCTCTGGGGCCTCAGTTTCCTTATTTGCAAAAATAAGAGGATTGGAGTAAATGATCTCTGAGATCCCTAACAGCTTTACATCAATGCTTCCACCACCTTGGTTCTAAATCCCACCTGTTGTTCAATCTGACTTGGTGAATCCATTTGGGATATTCTTGGAAAAGATACCAGAGTCATTTACCATTTTTTTCTCCAGCTCATTTTGCAGATGAGGAAACTGAGACAGAGTTAAGTGAGCCAGCCAGCTGGTAAATGTCTGAGGCTGGATTTGAATTCAGGAAGATAAGTCCCCACTGAAGACATAAAGGTACAAGATGAGGAGGGCAGTGTTAGGGAATCTTGGGAAAGCTGACTTTGGAATTGATAGGGGAGGGCAAGAGAGGATTGACTAGCTCTTAGCATTGGCCTAGAGTTAGTTGTTCATGATATGAGAAAGGTTTGGGAGAGAGAGGTATCTTCAGTGACTCTCAGCAGTTTGTCTGACACCCAAGGGAATTAAATCCAGGGTTATGCTTGGATTCATACATCTAGAGCTAAAAGATATCACTACAAAGATGAGTGTGTCAGTCTTCTTTTTATATAAGTGGAAACTGAGGCACCAGGAAGTTAAAGTATTTTGCCCAAAGTCACACAGGTAGTTAGTGGAAAGAATGAAGATTTGAACTTGGAGCTCAGGTATTTGATTCCGTAGGTAGCATTCTCCCATTCCTTGGACCATGCTGCCTCCATATTGCATATATATAGTGTGTTATCTAACTAGAAATATTCGATA